>NW_026732638.1:25000-34092 GCF_028476545.2 Physella acuta | reverse complement strand
TTGTTCATTTGTGTCACTTTAGCGAATGACGAAATGTGCATCATTATTAACAGGATGCTATTGGCACGCTGGGTTATCCTATGAGCACGATGGCGCCTGTTAGTTTTAAGGAGCCAGGGGCCGTACGCTGCGCCTATGCGGTAGTGTAATCGGGGGGTGAGGGGCTCCTGAGAGAGCGCCCCCTCTACGTCCCTGACACATGGGTGGTCACCGAAGTGTGTTCTACCTCATTATTTCGATGAGTGATTAATGTACACTCAAGGAAAACCCGTGTCCCGATAATTATTATCCAAGCGCAAGCATTGTTTACATTTAAATAACAGTTTTAGAAAAGAAGGACACGCGTTTAAGAACATATGATTGGTAATGCATTGGTGATATCCTTCTAATATATTTCGTCAGACTTTCTTCTATCCCCGCGGCAACGTGCGGGGGTCGGGTACGCTAGTATATATATAAAGCAATGTATGTGTCTGTCTGTCTGTCCTTTATGCATTACTACACCTCTCATCACATCGCCGTGAAACTTAAGTTGTTGAGAATATTCCTGGGGAGGTTTCTGCGAAAAAAAAATATTTCAAATTCGCAGGGGTGGCGCCCCGACAGGGCGCGATTTGTTTTTTTCTGAATACGGTATATTAAAACAAAAGTCGATTTTTGTTTGATACCGTTCATCCGATAGCCATAAGACTTTGGGGGAGTTGATAAGGACACTCTGGGCAAGTGTTCTGTAAAAAAAAATCAATTTCGCAAGGGCGGCGCCACGGGATGGTGCGATTTTTCTCTATATACGGGGATTCCTGAGAGCGTCACTCTACGTCCCTGACACATGGGCTGTCACCGTAGTGTGTTCTAACTCATTTACGTGTCAAAGAAAAACTCCTGTTCATTTGTGTCACGTTAGCGAATGACGCAATCTGCATCATTGTTAACAGGGTCCTATTTGGCACGATGGCGCCTGTTAGTTTTAGGGAGCCAGGGGCCGTACGCGGTAGTGTAATCGGTGTGTGTGTGTGCGGGGGGGGGGGGGGGCTCCTGAGAGCGCCACTCTACGTCCCTGACCCATGGGCGGTCACCGTAGTGTGTTCTACCTCATTATTTCGATGAGTTATTAATGTACACTCACGATTTTTTGCTTGTCTATGTTTGTGGTTGAGCTGAGCGTTAGTGGTTGTATTTATGTGGTTGTTTTTAACACGTTTTTCTTAACTCAGCTTCGCGTTTGTGGATTTGTTTGTTGTTAAAATTGACATCGAAAATTAGCCCACTTCTGATTGCTCTAGAGATCTGAAATTTGGCATGCAGGCTACTTTCGCCTAACAATTTCAGATGCAATCATAAAACTAGCAATTAGAGACCGTAATTAGCTTAATTTAATTACGCCCCAAGGACCATAAAATTGAGGACATGATTTCTAAAGATACCGGAAAAGACTGGAGGCCTATTGACACAGTTACTTCGGCCCCAATCGATGTGAGCGCGCTGGCCGTGATCGTATAGTGGTTAGTACGTCGCGTTGTGGCCGCGACAACCCAGGTTCGAATCCTGGTCGCTCAAGATTTTTAGTCCGTGTATTTATAAACACTTAGTCAAGTCATAGTTAATCAAGTCATTAGATAAAGTAGAAAATAAACTATATAAAAAACTTTTTAAAAAAAAAAATCACGTTTTTCATGTGTAGCAACGAACTAAAAAGGAGAAAATAAAATACTTTAAAAAAAACTTTTTTAAAAAAAACACGTTTTTTCTTGTGGACTAAAAAGTAGAAAATAAATTTTTCTTTTGTGCTTCCTCGAGCTGTGCAGATTCTTGTGATGACTGACAAAAAACGTGGGTCGGGCAGATGGGTCGGGAAATTTGATGGTGAACGTACCCACGTTTTTTGTCAGTCATCACAAGAATCTGCACAGCTCGAGGAAGCACAAAAGAAAAATTTATTTTCTACTTTTTAGTCCACAAGAAAAAACGTGGTTTTTTAAAAAGTTTTTTTTAAAGTATTTTATTTTAGGCATAGACGTGCGGGGAAGAAAAAGGGTGTACGTTTATGCTTATGTCAAAGGTTCTTGTTGGTTATGTTTAGAGTTAGGTTTAGAGTAATGGTTGTATATTTTTTCTAAAACGTCGTTTCGTTATTTGCAAATTGAAATTAATTAGCAATTTAATATATTCCCAAAACCTGAGTAGCGACGGTTTTATGATGCTTAATAAATACACAAATCACGGACTTTTTATTTATAGATAAGTTTAGATCAAAAGCCAGTACAAGGCCTCACAGGCTAGTTTATACATAAAAACTTACAAGGATCATCAAAATGTTTTGTGTATAACATATAATATTCATATACTTTGGCAAAAGAATCTGCATTCATTTTTTCTTGAAGAGCTGTGCTACCAAATCTGAAAAAAAAAGCAATTAAAAAAAATTATAAATAAACCGGAAGTGATCTCCCCTAAACTTTTTCGAATATTCTTATATAAAACAACAGGGGATTGTAACTTGGGATATAGTTATGATTTTTAATCCATTTTAAATACTTAAACTTTTAAAAATAGAATAGAATCTCATAAAAAAAGAATTGCGCACCAAGCGAACGCCGAATAAAGATGTTGTATAATAGTGCGCTCAAAAGTTGCTACGGATCTACGATTTTGATAAAATACTTATATATAAAATTTCATCAACCTAGCTGTAACGGTACTCAAGTTATCGTGTTTACACACACACAGACAGACACACAGGCATACAGACAAGATTGCAAAATTATGTTTTTCCGTATCAGTGAGGTGTAAAACGTCGAGATTTTTTTTGCACGATTACAAGACTTTCTCTATACTTCGTCTATTCGAGAAAGTAAAAAAGCCAAAATTGTCAACTCAATTTGAATTTTCCAACAACCCTCACTTTTGAACCGTACAGTGCATGGGGCAAAGTTCACCTGCGTCAATGACTTCGGCATGTGAAGGGAAAGTGTGTTCAGCACTATTTCCAACCGCAATTACAGCTCTTGATGTCAGTAGCCATTAGAGCTCAGGACCAAGTCAAGCCCGGGAAACAAACTCGACTTTCAGGTGAATCGTCGACGGCTCTACCTTTTAACCACGGTATCCACTTCCCACAAGCCTCCCAAACTATCTATTATTATTTTTATTAAGGATATTATGTTGTTATCACACGTTTTTATAAAAGTAGTGAAAATAGGTACATTTTCGCTGCCGATCGTAATGAATTTATTGTTTAAAAAATTATGAAATGTCTTTATACAGAATTAAAACTTACAGCTAATAAATGAACATCACTAGTAGTTAGTAGTCTTCTTCTTCTTCGTTCTTAATTATTTGTGTTGAAGGGGATCGAGATTTATCTGCCAGTGGGTTTGAACTCGAGACTGTTCGAATGTATCAACCATGAGCTTTTTGCCGACTCGACCACGCCTCCAACACAATTAAGAGTTACGTGTCAACTGGTTTTGCGCCATTGAGGCCATTGACTCCGATTTCAGCCTGCTTTTCTTTTTGGATTTGCTTCCATAGCCTTTGTCCAACCAAGAACAAACTACAAGGCAGCAGTTGTTTAATTTTGGAGTTGTCTCTCCTAGAAGAGTGGCTGTCCCCAGCTAACGAGCCTCATCTGCCCGAGGGTTCGAACTCGAGACTTTTCAGTTTAGCGACCATGAGCTTTACCGACTCGACCACGCCGACCTCTAGTAGTAGTCTATATGTATGAATTTTTATGGAATACTAAAAATAGCCTGTGGCTACGATGAGTGGTGGTGGACAAAACAGAACATGTAAATAACTAGTAGAGTCAGAGGCGTAGTGATGGGGGGAGGGGGGGGGGCAGGGGGTACATATGTCCCCGGACGCCGACCTTAGGGGGCGCCAAAATGGGTTGAAAAATAAATTAAAATTTCATTTTAGCTGCATTTTTGCCTTATAAACAGTTTGAGAGGGGGGGGGGGGTGCAAATAAAAAGTTTGGGGGTGGACTGGGGGTGCAAATCGAAAATTTGCTCTGAGGGGGCGCCAAATTGAAAGTTTGTCCCCGGGCGCCAGGAATGGTCGCTACGCCTCTGAGTAGAGTTATTATAGTTTTGAAGGAGAAAATAAATTAATTTGCAAATCTTTCAAAACAAAAATTAAAGATCACCAGCACATGCCTTTTCCGTATAGAGTTACGAAATAATCAATAATACTTTCATTTTAGTCAATATTTAACTTTAGTTTTAATAAACGAGTATCTATATTATCAGCTTACTTTTCGGCAAGAGTAGCCTGCTCATTAATGCCAATATTGAAAGCAACTGGAGTGACTGTTATCTGTTTTCCTAGCTGGAGTTCTTGAGGAAGTTGTGAAAATGTATCAGGAGGCACCGGTATGTCAATGATAATATTATGTCTGCAAATAGTTTTAAAATGTTATTTGAAAGTTAATTTTGAGTGTGATGCTTAGGCAGTTGTTAGGCAGTAAGTTTTATCCTTAACTTTTTGGTGTAGCTGTAAAAAAATGTACTGCTATGGGGTCGTCCATAAAAGACATCACATGCCTGGGGGGGGGGGGGGGGGGGTCAGATTTTTGTGACGAGTAGAAGGTGGAGGTAGAGACAGTGTGACGTCACGTTGTCTTCATCCCACGAATTGATTAACATGCATTTTTTTTTAGTTTTAGAAAAATAAACTTACTAAATAATTGTTTACATAGTTTACGATACTTCTAACAAAATGTATGCTTTTGTTTAAATTGTCGAAAGATTGTGAAATATATCGCTGTTCTAATAGTAATTGAATTGTCCTAAAACTTGACGATGCGTGTTGTGTAGTAGACTGCCGTATTTGCCAATAGTGCGATTTGACTGAAGCTCGGAAGCATGTCAACTAGAGGTAGATTATAGATCTGATAATAATCTCATATATTCTGCTTGAAAAATAGACTGTTAATTATAGATAGGAATAAAATGTTCAGTTCCAGTGTACTTTAAAGCCTACGTGCTGGCATATCATAAAAAGGGTAAAAAGATTGCCAAAAAGGAGTTGAAAAATGGAGTAAACTAAAAAGTGATGCACCTAAAAGCGGAAGTCTGGCTGCAGGAGTTAAAAGCAATTGCTGTCACTAAAAAATGCTCACTTTATGACGTTTTGGGGTATATTCATCTGTAACTAACCTACAAATGAGGAAATCCTATGATTTGGCAAAAGAAATACCAAATAAGTCACAGAAGTCAGATGAAAAAGTGATCGATACTCATGACGTCAGTGATTTCAAACCATTTATTAGCAAACTATCAGCATCTAAGCACGCTACAGTCCAGATAAACTTAAAATCAGATATCGAGATTCTGAATTCCGATCTAGTCGGCTTGTATGAGCGATAAACTGGAGGAATTTTAACGCATGAACGGACCAAGGAGGAAAAGAGAAAGAGAGATTTTGAAAAAATGCTTAAAGATATCTAATAAAATAAGATCTCAGAAAGCTCAAAAAAAAAAAAAAAAGAAAGAAAACTGAATGCTTTGTTTGAAGAGAATCCGGGGATACGCGCCATTCTGAATGTTAGATATAATCCTGGCAGGCCAAGGACTGAAGAAAATTAATGATTAATCTTCTTAATTGGAAACTATTATAAACATTGCTATGCATTGTATGCATGGATCAGCATCACACGAGAGGAGGCAAAACGAAGTCTACAGGACTATCGAAACATTAGATCAGTCGAAACAGGATGGGTTTATAATTAGTAGAAGAGGGCTGTACCTTCGACTGTTGCCGAAACGTACTTCTTCTCTTGAAGGTCAGCGACATGTATCGACAGTCCCAGTAAAACTGATGAGAGCGCAAAACGAGTTCCATGCAAATCACATTGATCGCTTGTTTTCAACGGCTTCAATGCATCACCTAAAAGAGTTAGCGTCCATGCATGGACCGAATGCTTTATAATTATAATAAGTTTATATGTCAAGATGAGAAGGCCAGCGTTCCGCTTGGGTTGACAGCAGCTAAAAAACAGAGTCCATTTCTCATGCACATGGAATACAGGGTAGCTTGCCTGACCTTGACTGGGTTGTGGCTACTGGACATTAGCTGATCACTTCAGTTTATGCCGGGATAAAAATTCAGCCCAACGCCATGGGAAATCGAGAAGCTGTTGGATACTCCGGCCCAACATACATATCAATCAGATCTGGTAAACATTTTCCATCCACAGCACTCAGTCATGGTCTTGATTTTGAAAAATTACTTTACATGAATTTGATGAAATCATAAAGAGTGGCATGGATCGAATTGTTAAACCAATGTTAGTATTGACGGTTGATGGTGGCCCAGACGAAAACCCTAGGTACCAAAAGGTCATTAAACTTACGGTAAACCACGTTCTCAATCACAACTATGATGGTTTGCAATTGCTACCAACGCACCGGGAAGAAGTGCGTTTAATAGGATTGAAAGGAAAAATAGCGCCACTTAACAATGCGCTCGCAGAATTAATTTTACCCCATGACCATAACAGCAGTCATTTGGATGAAAGAGGAGTCACAATAGACAATGTTTTGGAGAAGAAGAAGTTACAATTTGCCGGAAACACTTGGGCAGAAATATGGTCACACTTGACAGTGGATACATTTCCTAAATTGGCAGTTGATATCGACTCTGAACAGTCTGAACTTGAAATCTCTGCTCTCAAAAGATGAGAGTTGGCACCAGTGTTTCTTCCAGACTTTTTTCTCCGGGGGGGCACTTGAAATTTTCGGGGGGGCGGTAAACTTTCTTCGGGGGGGGCGGACACTGTTAAAAGTATATATTTTCTATATAAATTATATAAATTTCATTTCGTTCGGGGGGGCGGTAAAAAATTTTCGGGGGGGCTTCGCCCCCCCGAAGAGATGCCTGGAAGAAACTCTGGTTGGCACGATATTCATATGAGAACTAACCAGTATTTGACTCAAGATTGATAAATGCATGGATGGTAAATGTTGTTCAAAGTGTCAAAGCCTAGAAGTTCGTATGTAAGCTTAATAACAGATAGATTTCTTCAATGAAATTAATGATGAGAGTGTACATTGGATAAAAGAGGAAGACCTCGATGTAAAGGGAATTCCCATTACATACGAAAAAGAAATATCAATTTCGTCCATTTGTATTCAATGAAGGAAAATTTTAATTCTCCATGGGAGAACGAATAAGCTTAAAGATCACAACTTTGTTTTGAGGATTTTAAATTTTATTTCGGTTAATGATCTTGCTAAAATATAGAAATATTATGTAGATATGGTCGGCTAAGTATAACTTGTTACTGATATTATATAATCGATTGTTGATTCAAAATGTGCATAATTTTGTTATATTGATATTTAAAATTCTCTTATTAATAAACCCTATACATTTTGCTAAGATTTTAGTCAGTGTATATCTTGTCATTTTTCAACATCCTCTTCGCTAACAGAGCAGGAGAGCTGGTACTATTACAATCTAACTTTTATATTGCGTTGTGAGAGATGACATCTATTTAATTAAGTCCATCATATAGGCTACAATGAAATATACCAGGGAAATTAAAGGTCTGGGCATAGTGCTAACAGTTAAATAAAAAGCGCGACATCATTTAATGATTTATGGAAGAGCCCTAAACTTAAAATATATAACACCTAGTCTAGGCAATGTAAATGACGTTTTGAAAATAATTAATGTATACAATGTAAGCTTCAGTAACTCTGTCGTCTGACTTTTAAAACATCAAAATAAGCAAACAGTTCTAACTGCAAATTATTTTTTAAAAAATAAGGATACAAGACTACCTGCTAATATCTGGATAAGGTCCTTCTCGTACAAAACTGAAAAACATAATTTAAGCGTTTATCTCTAAAATTGCATACATCTTGTTAAGATATTTCAGAGTTATAAAATAAGTTAATAAAAAGTCTAATGACAATTTAAGCGCTATTTCCTTGTGTTATCCATAACAATTTTAAATCGAGATAAATAATATATTCAGCAAATAAATAATGCAACACAAGTTGTTTTAATAATTCAAAACAAAATAGAAACCAGTATGGAAATTGCGCTAAAAAAAGACAACTATATTAACCTATATCAACGGAGGCCTTACGATATTCAGTTTTAAAAGTAGTAAATATCATCCTAGGCCTACACGATGCTCAGTTTAAATGTTCTTAATTATTTTTTTTGTGACCGAACGAAAGGATATTTTTGAAAACTTTCTTCGGCAATATTGGTCTAAATTATGGCAGGAATCGACTGGTAAATGTTTCAAGTCGCTAAGTGGTCTGGTTGCCGAGATATGGTGCAAAAACTGCAGTTGTTCGAGGTTTTTTTGGCTTTTCCGGGAAATCCGGGAAGGAATTCCGGGAATTTTTTTGTCCCACAATCATCTTTGGAACTTGCTTAACATATTTGCTTTTGGAACTAGTCCTCGATATTACTTCGTTGAGGAGGAGATACGACTTAAAGGCTGCGGACACACATCCTTACATCCAGAAATGACGAGTTAATAATCGCAATTGTCCGTATGGAAATTGCGCTAAAAAGTATGTATGGACCAGCTAAAGTTTTTTTTTTAAAAGAATGCTATTAAAATATATGTGCAAAAGTGGAGTACGCAAGTGGGGAAGCAGGGTAGCGACAAATCCCAGCACCTGCGACGAACCTTCATTTTAGCGCCCCCCCCCCCGTTATAAATAAATATATATAAATAAATGTATAGAAGTAAATGTATAGAAGTAAATGTATAGAAGTAAATGTATAGAAGTAAATGTATAGAAGTAAATGTATAGAAGTAAATGTATAGAAGTAAATGTATAGAAGTAAATGTATAGAAGTAAATGTATAGAAGTAAATGTATAGAAGTAAATGTATAGAAGTAAATGTATAGAAGTAAATGTATAGAAGTAAATGTATAGAAGTAAATGTATAGAAGTAAATGTATAGAAGTAAATGTATACCGGTAAATGTATACCGGTAAATGTATACCGGTAAATGTATACCGGTAAATGTATACCGGTAAATGTATACAAGTATATGTATACAAGTAAATATATGTATATATATATGTATATATATATGTATATATATATATATATATGT
>NW_026732638.1:5000-20000 GCF_028476545.2 Physella acuta | reverse complement strand
GCAAACGAAAACAAAAACCTAACAACAAACCCAACCACAACCACAAACACCAATACCAACCAATAACAACACAAAAAAAAAACGAAAAAGCAAACGAAAACAAACCAAATCCAAACGCAAAACCAACCAAAAACACAAATACAAACCCAAAGAAAAAAACACAAACAAAAACAAAATAAACCGGGAGTGATCTCCCCTAAACTTTCTCGAATATTCTTATATAAAACAACAGGGGATGGGAACTCGGGTTATAGTTATGATTTTTAATCCATTTTAAATACATAAACTTTTTAAAATAAAATAGAATCTCATAGAAAAAAGTATTGCACACCAAGCGAACGCCAAATAAAGATTTTCATAATGGTGCGCAATATTATTAGTACTTTATAAATTTAGATGCGTTTTTGAGAAATCGGAAATAGCGTAAATTAGTACTTCCCGTCAACGGAAATTACTCAAAATTTAACAGAAGGTAGAGAATTAGATTTTTTACTTACATGTGAAATTTCATTTATCTATCTGAAATAGTACTCAAGTTATAGGCTTTTGAAAAATTAAAAGTAGAAAAAGTACCACTTCCGGTTATCGGAAATCGCTCAAAAGTGGATACGGATCTACGATTTTGATAAAATACTTATATATGAAATTTCATCAACCTAGCTGTAACGGTACTCAAGTAATCGTGTTTACACACACACACACACACAGACACACAGACATACGGACACGATTGCAAAATTATGTTTTTCCGTATCAGTGAGATGTAAAACGTCGAGATTTGCAAAAATCTCGATTTTTTTTTTTTTGCACGATTACAAGACTTTCTCTATACTTCGTATATACGAGAAAGTAAAAAGAAAGAACAAAAACGAACCAAATCAAACCGCAACCACTAACGCAAACCCAACCTAAACACAAAGAAAACACTAACGCGAACATAAACGCAAAGTGCTCACAGTCTAGCCTGGGGCGGAATCACCTGTTTTAGCTTAATAAACGACTATAGTACCCCAACTTATTCATAGTCTTTTGCACTCACTTAAACGAACGCGCCTGTTTCAATTTAATGAACAATTATAATACTCCAAGCCTATCCGTAAAATACCTACAACATTTGCACTTGATCAATCCCCGCTAATTATGTAATTATTTTTTTCCCAACACCAAAACAAAGTAATAATAAAATACTTTAAAAAAAACTTTTTTAAAAAACCACGTTTTTCTTGTGGACTAAAAAGTAGAAAATAAATTTTTCTTTTGTGCTTCCTCGAGCTGTGCAGGTTCTTGTGATGACTGACAAAAAACGTGGGTACGTTCACCATCAAATTTCCCGACCCATCTGCCCGACCCACGTTTTTTGTCAGTCATCACAAGAACCTGCACAGCTCGAGGAAGCACAAAAGAAAAATTTATTTTCTACTTTTTAGTCCACAAGAAAAACGTGGTTTTTTAAAAAGTTTTTTTAAAGTATTTTATTTTCTCCTTTTTAGTCCGTTGCTACACATGAAAAACTTGGTTTTTAAAAAGTTTTTTATATAGTTTATTTTGCTACTTTATCTAATGACTTGATTAAGTATAACTTGACTAAGTGTTTATAAATACACGGACTAAAAATCTTGAGCGACCGCTACGTTTTAAACAGAGAAAGGTCGTAATTTAATTAAGCCTACATGCCGTGACCAGGATTCGAACCTGGGTTGTCGCGGCCACAACGCGAAGTACTAACCACTATACGATCACAGCCAGCGCGCTCACATCGATTGGGGCCGAAGTAACTGTGTCAATAGGCCTCCAGTCTTGTCGGTATGTTTAGAAATCATGTCCTCGATTTTATGGTCCTTGGGGCGTAATTTAATTAAGCTAATTTAGGTCTCTAATTGCTAGTTTTTATGATTGCATCTGAAATTGTTAGGCGAAAATAGCCTGCATTCCAAATTTCAGATCTCTAGAGCAATCAGAAGTGGGCTAATTTTCGATGTCAATTTTAACAACAAACATCCAAACAAACGCGAAGCTGAGTTAAGAAAAACGTGTTAAAATAAAAAGTAAATTCTTTTCCACTAATGCAATGGTTTTATAAAGGGAAGTAATTGTGTTTTCCTAATTTATCAAAAGGAAGTAAGTGCTATAGGACTAAATAAAGACATAATTAGAATTTTTTGTAAAAGATGATATTTTTTTTTAAACTTGTGTTTAATGAACATGCCGAAAATTATTACTTTCAGTTTGATAAATGAAAATTATTTCCCAAAACTTTCAATATTAATTTTTTAACTCATAAATTTAGACCATAAGGACTTTAATTATCTAACACTTAAATCCATCGAAGATCCACGACAAACATATGTGTTACATACCGAATTGAGCTTTATATATTAGATTTTCAGTGCATTTAAAAGCTTGTTGCTGTAAAGTGTTTTTTTCTATATTTGTTACATTTTCTACTTTTTAGTGATTCCTAATTTATGAAATTGACACGACTAAAAATATTTGCTTCATCAAAACAACATCAGTAGCTCGCGATATCTGAAACATAATTATATTATATACCCCGTGAATGCAGCCGTCTGTGACTACACTTTACAGACATCAGCAAGCAGATAGAGTGAAGGATAGTTCTTATTCTTAATACATCCCCTTAGTTTCAAATAGTTTAAAAACGTTATTATCTGCCCCTAATAGCCTTTACTAAATCCACTGACTCTCAGAGGCGTGGCGATGGGGGGGGGGGGGAGCAGTGTTTCTTCCAGACTTTTTTCTCCGGGGGGGGGGGGGGGCCACTTGAAATTTTCGGGGGGGGGGGCGGTAGACTTTCTTCGGAGGGGGGGGGGGACGCGGACACTGTTAAAAGTATATATTTTTCATTTCGTTCGGGGGGGGGGGGGCGGTAACAATTTTTGGGCTTTGCCCCCCCCCCCCCCCCGAATAGATGCCTGGAAGAAACTCTGGGGGCGACGACCATAGGGGCGCCAAAATGGGTTGGAAAAAGTAATCAAAAGTTTGAGGGAGGGGGTGCAAATCGAAAGTTTGAGGGGTGTGTGCAAATCGAAAGTTTGTCCCCGAGCGCCGGGAAGGGTCGCTACGCATCTGCTATTGTATTTGTACATTGTCGTGAACCACAGCTCACCAGGAAAGGGTTATCTTACTGAATGTAGTAATCTATCGAGTGATTTAATTTTTTTTTATCCTTAGTTTCGTAACCGATTAAGTAATTTTTAATGACAAATTAAACATCTAATTAAATTTTAAAAATAGATTGACTTGTATTGTCATCGAAGTACAACATATCTGGAAAGTTTAAAGAAATCGCATCATTCAAAGTGGATCAAAATTGAGTTACAAGCTTTGCCACAAACACACAAACTAACAGATGTTGCGAACTAAATAAAAGCTTGTAAAAACAAACTGTTATCAGAAGTTTCTTGACTTGCTTCCTCACTCTTAGTGCTTTGTCCGCGAATGGCTAACTATATTTCAAACACTTCTACCAGACAGATTTGTTTTAAAGGGGGGGGGGGGGAGGGATAGTCGATGCCAATTGAATGTTGAATTAATTTTTAAAGAATGAATAAGGGTTTTCTTTATAAATTATTATTTTGAGCTTCACGGTGTTCACTTAGTGTGCAATTGTTTTTAGTCGTGCAATACTATTGTATTGAAAAAATTGGATATTGAATTTTCGTTCAAATAAAAACATTTTTATAACAAGCTTTTATATAAATTATAGCCATCCCTCCACCTAACTTTAACTGTAAATAATAATATTAGGAGTAGGCTTATTTACACTATTTACCATACACACAAATGTGTGTTTGGTATGACCGATACATACATGTCTTATAATACTTTTATATCTTTTTTATATTATCTTCCAAACAATATGAATTAATTATCACACACATATATATATATATATATATATATATATATATATATATATATATATATATATATATATAATATATACAAAGAGTTAAAGAACACACTAACATGTTAAATAAGGGCAGCAAACCACATACATTAAAATTATTGCCTTATCATTAATTAAACATTATTTCACTTACTGCATGAGAATTGACTATATCTCTTCTAAGTTTGATCTCATGAATTTGCTTAACTTGCCCTTTATTTTCCTAAAATTAAATGAAG
This sequence comes from Physella acuta, assembly GCF_028476545.2. NCBI lineage: Eukaryota > Metazoa > Mollusca > Gastropoda > Physidae > Physella > Physella acuta. Next base: position 15,851 of record NW_026732638.1, on the reverse strand, counting down.
AAAACTATTAAGTAGAATACATTTACATATTATTACTATGTACACGCTGGAAAAACAAACAAGCGATTCATGTTTCTTTCAGCTGACAATGATCTACAGAGGAGAACTATGAAAAAGTAAGAAGTAAAGTAAAATAATTTATTTCTTGTAGTCGATTCATATATTTGTAGGCAAATAAATTTAAACACATTTTTGTTACACTATTTGGTTATAGGTAATCAGTGGCGTAGCGAGGTCGGGTGTCACCTGGTGCGGCACTTAATGGTGTCACCCCCCAGACGCATAGATACCCATCCCAGGGACAAAGTTTCAAATTTTCGATTTGCACCCCCCCCCCCTCAAACTTTCGATTTGCACCCCCCTCAAGTTTTCGATTTGCACCCCCCCCCCCTCAAACTTTCGATTTGCACCACCCCCCCTCAAACTTTTGATTTGCACCCCCCCTCGAGTTTTTCTCTATATATTTTGCTATTTTTTGCCTTGGTGTCACCCCCCGTAAATGGTGTCGCCCGGTGCGGTCCGCACCCCCCGCCCCCCCCCCCTCGCTACGCCCCTGTAGGTAATAAGCTTTTGAACTAAAACATCCATATGGTGTGGGGGGGGGGGGATTTACCCTACCCAATTTTTTATGTAGGTTTATCTTTATGTAGTGTAAATATCTATAAAGACGAGAAAAATGGCCCGTTGAGGAAGGATACAACGGGCGCTAGGTTGATAGTGCTGTCTATTTTCTCGGTACTTTAATTTATACAAAATATAGTCATAGGCATATCCCTAAACCATGCACCTAATCTCATTCATGACAAAAGTCGCATTTAGAGTTTCTTTCAGGCAACTCTAATTGGGAGGAGGGGGCTTCGCCCCCCTCCCCCCCCCCCCCCTCCCACACTCCAAAACATGTCTACCGTCCCATTCAACGAAAAATAATTATATACTTTTTCCAGTGTCCGCCCCCTCCCAGAAAATTCTACCCCGCCCCCGAAAATTTCAAGTACCCCACCCCTCTCCAGGGAGGAAAAAGTCTGAAAGAAACACTGGTCGCATTTGTAGATCATACAAACTAAAGGAAGAATCTGGGCGGGGATTCGCCCCTACCGGAAGAGATGCTTGAAAAAAAAAAAACTGCACGCTAAACACTTTTTAGATTAGAAAAAGTTCCCCCTCCGGGGAGGAAAAAGTCTGAAAGAAACACTGGTCGCATTTGTAGATCATACAAACTAAAGGAAGAATCTGGGCGGGGATTCGCCCCTACCGGAAGAGATGATTGAAAAAAAAAACTGCACGCTAAACACTTTTTAGATTAGAAAAAGTTCCCCCTCCGGGGAGGAAAAAGTCTGAAAGAAACACTGGTGTCGCGCTTAGCCACTACCCGTAGAAAACAAACTCAAGCCGGAGAGTGCACACAGTAATATGACGTCATTGATTCTCGAGTAAACATTGAATAAAAAGGCAATTTTGTCTAATCTAAATGGTTTGCGTAAAGAGTTTCTTGCATACAATTCTTCGGGTAGGGGCGAAGCCCCATCCCCGCGTAAGAACGTCTGAGCCCCCCTCCCCAACTCAAAAGAAATTTCTTCATCGATACTCTATAATAAAATTACCGCCTAATTAATGTGTCTAATCTGAAAAGTGGTTTTCTTGCAATTTCTTTAATGCAATTCTTCGGGTAGTGGCTAAGCGCGACACCAGTGTTTCTTTCAGACTTTTTCCTCCCCGGAGAGGGGTGGGGGGTACTTGAAATTTTCGGGGGCGGGGGTAGAATTTTTGGGGAGGGGGCGAACACTGGAAAAAGTATATAATTATATTTCGTTGAATGGGACGGTAGACATGTTATTTGGTGGGGGGTGGGGTGGGGGTGGGGGGGTGGGGGTGGTGTGTGTGGGGGGGGGGGGGGTGGGGTGGTTTTAGTTTAGAGAAAAGAGACAGCACTATCAGCCTAGCGCCCGTTGTATCCTTCCTCAACGGGCCATTTTTCTCGTTAGTATTAATATGTATATATTTATATGTATGGGGCGAAAAAAATTACAAGCTTATTTTAAACAGTCAAAGGTAACAAATTTAACGGCTACGAGCCTTTGCATACTGATTTAACTGTTTTCTACTTTGATTTTGCAACTATAAAACATATACCCTAAAGAAACAAGGACCGAAAAAAACACTTTCCAGCTTTCCGAGATGGGAGGAGGAGGGCGTTTTTTCGAAGAATAAAATCGGAAAAATTTACACTGGATTAAGGAATAAATAACCGTTATCACTTAGAAAAGAAAACTATTGAACTAAAGCGTGTTTTATGATTGTGTAACATAAAAATACCCAGTTTTGCTAAGAAATGACGTGACTAGTTGTTTTTACGATTCTTACAATGATTGGATTACATCTTACATGGATAACTGAATTAAAAAGAAATATCACGGATTCTTGTATCCGACCACTATATACTAATATATAGACCAAAATATACTATCGGAGCGGGCGGGTGGAAGGCGACACTCTTTGTGCCGAAATTTTAAGAGAGAAGAAAATTAGTATATTGTAATGAATAGATCACTTTTTATAACACTTTTTTTCGTAACACTTCGTTCAACCTAACTGATAATTTAAAACTGTATCAAAATTGTTCTAAAGAAACGAACAAAAGTAGACCAAATAAGTTTGCACCTTTCTACAATCTACACTCCAAAGCACTGGTTCTTAACTTTTTGGAGGTACCGCACCCACACCAGTTTCATATGCACATTCAACAAACACTTCTTAATAGTTGTATCGTTCACACTAACAAAATAAATTATACAAGAAATGTGTAATCTCATTACATAATTAATTAGTTGATTTAATTATAGCTAAAGAAAATAAAGGGAGATAGTTTATTTATTTAATTAGTTTAAATTTATTAAGCCACGCCACACAACACTATGCGTGTGTGGTGTGTTGCCTGACCTATAAAATATATTATTGTTTTGAGTTTATATTTAACTCAATGCAACAAACCCACCGGTTGATTAAGGCCACACCTAGGGCTCGTTCTGCTACGTAATAAAGCAAAATTATTTTGCAACAGTAAAATATATGTTTGTGGCGGCAGGCGGCCACAGTGTTCCACACAAAAGAAATAAGTTGATCTATCGTCGGCGGTATTTCGGCGTTTTCGAATATTGAACAAGAGGTATTTTAAGTCGACACAAAAGATTGTGAAGTTGACAAATCACCAGAATGTCTAGCGATAGTGTAAACGAAACATCTTTGATGAAGTCTGCATCAAATATTTATTACTGTCAATCGGTCGCGATAAAATTTTCGCAGACAGCTTCGCATCCTACCACCACCCTACGTAAGTACAGGTGGTGGTAAAATGCGAGGCGAAAATTCACGTGACCGACGGTTTTCACGCCCTTCCTGCAGTTTACCGCATCGCCATTTCACAATTTCCCGACACCCTCCTAAGGACCATTGGCGTAGACAACACTTCGTCAACTCACTAGATTTTTATGTAGGTAGAACTCTAATAATCCATATATATATATATATATATATATATATATATATATATATATATATATATATATATATATATATATATATATATATATATATATATATATATATATATATATAAAGATATATATATATATATATATATATATATATATTTATATATATATATATATATATATATGTTACGGTCAAAGCCCGAAGTGCGGCCAAACCCCGGATTGGCCGGCCAATGCGCGGATTGGCCGGCTCTCTTGGCCAAAGCCCGAAGAACTATATATATATATATATATATATATATATATATAAATGTGTGTGTCTGTGAGTTTGTATGTCTGTCTTTTATGCATTACTACACCTTTCATCATATAGCCATGAAACTTTGAGAAGTTATTGAAAATAATCCTAGGGAGGTTTCTGCAAAAAAAAAAAATTTCAAATTCGCAGGGGTGGTGCCAGGGCAGGGTGCAACATAATGCAGCGGGCTATCTCGTGAGAGCTATGGCGCCTACGTTAGTTTTAAACAGTGCGATAGACTATGAATAAGATTGGGCATTTAGGCGTTCACTAAAGTGAATCAGAGGCGTTTGCCATCGTGTAACAGGTTGCAATTTGGTGCCCCTGGCTATTTCGGTAGCGCTATGCCGCATACGTTTGTTTTAAAGATTGTGATAGAATATGTATAAGAAGTAGTATTAAAGTCGTTAGGGGCAAAGCGCGTGGAATGCATGCAAGTTATAAATGAAAATTATTGTTTTCAGTTAACAAAAAGACTGTTGACAGAAATATTAGGCAATAAGTCCAATGTCTCGCAAACTAAGGCTCTGAACTGCATAAAATGCATAGCATATCAAAATAGTACATTTAAATTGAAATAATACTATAGCACACCTAAAGGTTAATGTTGTAACAGAGAATCTAAGCAGACCAAACAGTAGAAAATTTTAGAAGTCATTGTGCTTAGTAGCTTCTTACCATAATTGATAAAAACGTAAGAAAAAGTGACATCCTTGCCCAAATTATTTCAAGGAAGCCATGCATCTTCGTAATTGCAGGTTTGATTTTTTCCAACAAAGATGTATAGGTATTATCTGCATTTAGGCATTCTTGTGATTTATTTAATACCAGGTCTTCCACAATAGAAACCAAATAGACAAAGGCTGCTTCCAAATTTAGTCTTGTCACTTCCTGAGGAGAGGATACATTAAATTTGGTTTATGGTTCTTACTTAACCATATAATGGAACTTATTTTTAATATTTTAATTAATTAATTTTAAACTAGATTTAAATAGGCCTATTAGGGAAGATTTAATTATTTAATATAATTTAACTTCTGTTTGGAACTTTGAGACTACTCAAATCAGAGTTAATTGTGAATATCATACACTTTTTGAGGACAAAATTTGTCTGAACTTAATATTAAAAACAATTTTATCCAGTAAGTATTTTTTTCATGTAGAGGATCATTTAACACATGCTTATTATTTGTGGTAGTAAGTTTGAACTTTATTCAAATTTTTAAAATATTAAGTAACTGAAATAAATAAAACAAATATACCCAAGGCTCCATTGTAGGAGATTTAACAAAATTACTCCCAGACCACTTCCAATTTTGCTCAATACTTGGAGGTTGATTTTCAGACATGTTTCTAAGTGAAGCTAAATCTGCACCCTCACTAGTGTTGGCATTACGTTTAGCAGATAAATAAGCTTCAGATGCTTCTATCACAAGACTATCAGCGCATAAACCATTGATAACAGAAATCTGAAATTTTGGAATGCATTATGTAAAACATCTTAAAACTAATAACTTTTAGAGTGTATAAAGTAGGCCTACATTGTTGTTTCTTTCTCTTGTCACCTATGTTAATTAAGCTATTCAATTGGCATTGTTAGCATCAGGCCAACTATGAAATGTATGTATGTGTTTGTCTTTTATGCATTATTACATCGTTCATCCAATCGCAATGAAACTTGGGGGAGGTGTTGAGAATACTCTGGGGAAGTAACTGCAGAAAAAAAATTCAAATTCGCAGGGGTGGCGCCCTGGGAGGTTGCGATTTTTCTATATATAAATACAAGTCGGATGCGGTTCGACACCGTTCATCTGAGTGCCATGAAACTTTAGGGAATAGATGAGAATACTCCCAAGAAGATTTCTGCGAAAAGAAGAATTTCTTATAACCGGCGCACAGGATGCTTTTTTTGTCAATATCCGGTTTGATGCCCAGAGTTCCAGAGCGGCTATCATTACACCTGGTGTCCGTTAATAAAGCGTCCTGCATAGTGCGAAAGGGGTACTACTATATTCTGCGATAAAACAGACGAAGACACTGGTGCCCCGGTGATTGCATGTCCCTGAGCAACATGGGCTCTTGTGTGAGTACTATGGTACCTACGTTTATTTTTTTTAAAAAGTCTATATACTAAAGATACGATGGGCTACAGTAATATTTTATTTTATCGAATCAGGCGCAACCTACGGTGCCCCGCAGGGTGCTATTTGGCTCCTCGGGCTTTCCCTTGAGCGCTATGGCGCAAACGTTCGCTTTAAAGAGTGCGTATAATATGGATAAAATGTGGTATTATAGTCATTTACTAAAGTGAATCAGGCACGTACGCAGGCGCCCCATCATGGTGCGATTTGGCATCATAGAGCTCATGGGATAACCCGGGGCGCCGAATAGCACCCTGCCAGGGCGAAATGAATTTTTTTAGCAGAAATCTCGCTCACATGATAGTACGGGGCGTCAAATCGCACTCTGCCGGAGCTCCGGCAGACGCGGCTGATTCAATAAAGTGAAAGATTATTGTTGCCCATCGTGTTTTTAGTGCGTAGCCTTTTAAACAAACGTAGGTCCCCTAGTGCTCGCAGCGGGGCCCAGAACGCTTCGAGTTAGGGTTAATAGCTTATTAAAATCTTTTTTACAAACAATTTTGTCTACACTTAGAACTTTGTCTACACTTGCGACAAGTCATTAAACATTTTGTTATTTGGGCTACATGAAATGACAGTTTTAAATTCGTAGTTTCTGTTAGGTGGGTCTGTTTTCTGTTTTGTTTTTATTTTAATTGTATAAAACTTGTTTTAAATTTTATTTAATTGATCTCAGAAAAAGGCGCCACGATCCTTAAAATGGTCGTTGATGGAGCTGCTGCTCACCCCTCCTCCTGCATACCTTACGGTACAGAATATAAAAAATAAAAATCGGTTGCAGTTTAACACCCTTCATCTGAGTGCCATGAAACTTTGGGTCAGTTGATGAGTATACCCCCAAGAAAGTTTCTGTGAAAAAAAGAAATTAAAATTTCTTATGGCAGTTGCCCAGGAGAATATGATTTTTGTCAATACACAGTTTGACGCCCTGAGTTCCAGAGTGGCTATTTTAGCACTTGGTATCCGTTAATTGGACGTCCTGCATAGGGGGAAGGTGTATTATATTCAGCAGTAAAACTATAAAGAAAAGCGAGGGTCACTTTAGTATCTATTGGATACCTTTACAATATTTAGGAAGAGACCCACTTTCCTTTATAGTTATTTAATTAGTAGTGTATAGCTTATTTTCTACTTTTTAGAGCATTATTACATAAAAGCTTGTTATTAAAACGTTTTTTATGATTTTTTTTCAGTACTTTACATTTTTTATTTACAATAGAGTTGCATGATTAAAAACCATTCGCACCTAATGAACGTGATGATGCATGTATAATAGTGCGGAATAGTTGGACAAAATTTTAATTAATTCATAAAAAAATTAATTAGGCATCCAATTAAGTCAAATTTAATGTCAGAGTGCATTGTCTTCATTCCTTGACCCACATGCCAACGTTGAAACAAATCAATCAGAAGTGTTCGAAATTTAAGCAAAACATGAATAGCTTTATTTAATATTGTTCTAACCATACTGAAAATATATTCTAAACTATAGAAAAATTATAACTTGCTTTCTATTAAAATAATGTCATTAATGTTTTAAAAATCATGCAGGGTAAAATAAAACCTTAAAAAATAACTTGATCGTGACAACAGCTAACAAAGCCCACCCATTTTGCCAGCCGTGTATTTGAATAGGGAGAAATCTAGCAGACAACACAGTTCTGATGAACGATTAATCGCGTCACAAAAACACTCTTTTAAAAACTAACCCACCGTATCACTGAAAATCGGTCTTTATCATCGTAGCCATTTAAAAACAAACACGTTTTTTCACAAATCATTTTCTAGGCTACCGATTAAATAGGATAAATAAAATTGGTATAAAATTAAAGGTAAATTAATGTAGTTTTTAATTTTCAAAGTCATCATGAACAATAATATAATAAAGTTTAAAATCTTAGGCAACACCCTACAGGCGGCCGCCCAAGTGCGTTCTACCTCAGTATTACGGTGAGTGATTAACGTACACTCAAGGCTTTCATACAGCATGCCCCAGTAGTGTAGGTAAATCCAAAATCCCATAAATATGATCCAAGTGTAGGCATTGTTTACATTTAAATAACTCAGTTTTAGGAAACAAGGTCACATATCTAAGAACATAGGATTGGTAACGCATTGATGAACCCTCTAAAAAGATTGCGTCAGACTTTCTTCTCTACATAGCTGTCTTTATTTAAAACAACTGTAATGGTACTGGATTAACATTTTATTAAATAACTGATTTGAAATTTCACGAAAAAAATTTCAACCTTTTGGCAAAACAGTTCCTTCCGTAGCAACCTAAAAATTTTAATATTACACCCTATATTTTATTAACATTTTTTAATACTAAAATAAACATAAGACCATTCGCCAGCTCCCCCAATAAAAAATTGAAAATTTTTTTTCTCTTAACGCCCGCATTTATCTATCTATATCTATATTTAATTTTTAAATTTATATAAAGAAATTTCAAAACAGATACCTTTTCTTTCATATTATTGACAGTTTCTTTAACAGCCTCAACAAGTCCTTTATTTGAAACTTCATATAAGTTGTCTGAAAGAGATTTTAGCTCAGTTCTAAGGTTGGTGATTTTATTTAAGATACAGCATGCCTTTGCAGTTTTTGTAGTCTGATGAGATGACCCATCAGATGTATAGGTAACTTTTACTTGGTTCAGTAGACGTCGCAAGCCACCATTTTTCATATCTCTACAATGCGTAGAAAATGCGCCGACAGTTGATATGTCATACATTCTACCTGAAAAACAAATTATAAACAATGATCAAAACTTTTGACACCACACTTTATTCTAACCCCTCCCCTTCCTTTTTTAAAACTATATGTGGGTCAATATTTGACGAAGTGGTCTAGCGGTAGAGAGCTGGACTGCTAAGCTCTAAGTCTCGAGTTCGAATCGGGGTTCAAGTCAGTAGACCGTCCCTGAGTCCACCCAACTCTGATGGGTACCTAACTCACATCAAGGAGAGTAAAAGCGGCTGGGCATAGTGCTGACCACACTATCTCTTCACATGCCGAGGTCACAGAAACAAGTGAACTCTACTTCACTTGCTCCATAGACCGTCAGGTTTGAAAGGGAACTTTACTTTTACAATATTTGGTATACTGATTTTTAGAAAGCATGACTGAAGGTGCTGGGTGAGGTACATGATAATGTATAACCAGTTGATCAACTTAAGTGTGTAAGTCTTTAGAAACATTACTGGTTTATTATTAACCTTATAATACACCATGTATCTACCACAGCTGACTAACAAGGAATAAGCCCCTTAACTTTCCCAAACCCACCTTTTATAACCTACCTAATCTCAGTCATTACTCCAATACATGTCACTTCCCTCCCAATAGTTACTATGCTATAAGTATTGTGTACAGTTTAATTTTCATACAAGCCACAACCTAACAGACTATAGTTTGAAGGTTATATGCAAAAGGAACATTACTTTAAACATTCTCTTATTGTTTACACTACCTTCTATTATAATAATCTATCTAATACATTCATGACACTGAACATTTTTCTTTTAATTTACAAGAAGTCTTTATAAATTCAAAACGGCTTAAATTACTAAAATTCAGTTACAAAAATCACATTATACAATGTAAAACTTCCTGAACCATATTTCCCCACCCTCATCTCACCACACATCATGACAAGTCTGTTTCCCCCCCTACACCTTTCCTATAGAGCTTTGACTTTTTTAAGCATGGACAAATATTGTTAAATTTATACAGTAACTACCGCTGTTGGATTAGGCTTTGCTCAAGCCATTTATTGCCATGTCTGAATTTAAATTTTAATGCAGATATGCTTGTTTACTAAATGTTTTAAGGAAAATTAAAGAGCATTGCATAAAGCTATGATCAAAACAGCAATGGCTATTCTAAAATTACTTATCACCCACCATTCCTCAATAACATAGTTCGTTACACAAATATAATAAGCATCACAGTCAAATCATTAAAAATTAAACTGCTTGTTAATTACTTTCCCTATCCAGGTGACAACCCCATATGATACAATTAACATATTAAAAAATAAAATATCGGAATCGTATCATGTAAGAGTAAAGAGCTTTTTAAACTGTCACATCTAACAATTGCAACGTGTAACATGGATGCAAATGAAAAAAAAACAACAACAATGAAATAAATATAAGAAAGTGTAACATAACATTGCACACACACAGCATACTAACTTAACAATAAAAGCCACCAGTGCCTATTAAATGTTAAATAATATGTAGAGAGTTGCCAATAATGTTTTATTGTTGTTAATAAGCAAATAAACTAAAATGAAACAAAAAGTTTAACAGTAATGTGACATCCATTACCTGAGTGTAGGACATGCCTACCCAAACCCCCTCCCAGTATTAGTCCCAGATCAATTACCTCCTCTCAATTACCAACCTGTATAATTACCCCGCTTTAGAGTACATATTATACCAATACCTAGACCTGTCATTCAAATAGCCATCTCCCAATCCCTAACCCTGTTCCTAACCAAAATCTGATGCTTATCTTTCTCTATTATACAGTATGGTACTATATTGGTACTTGTTACACATGAATTATAGGCTTAAATATTTTAAGGTTATACTTGTTTGAGAAAAAATATTTTATAAAATAGTAATTGGTCAAAAGGCAATGTGCTTTACTTCACGTTTAACGTTATTAGTGACAAAGCAAAGAAATAACTAAATAGCTAAAAATCCGACAAATTTAAAATAACTTAGGCTACTAATGCCTATTAGAAAAACCAAATTATAACCATTATTGGTCAACAAAACACCATATTAAATGCACACACTGATTAAGAGACTAAAATGATTCCGTTAAAAAACTGTATACGTTTTTTTAAAAAATAATTTGTTTAAGTTTTGGCTGAGAAAATTGTATACATTTCATAGTGTAAGTCTTG